>NC_081411.1:498197051-498232415 GCF_030272615.1 Cryptomeria japonica | reverse complement strand
TTTCAATTGCAAGTTGTTCTTGTCTATTTTCATATTCCTCTTGTTGTTACTAGAATATGTGTCTTCTGGTAGAGTAACTTGTCCATACCCTAAGCCTGCTTTGTCTTTAGCCTGCTGAGTATGAAGTTGGATAGGTTCTGAGATACCTTCTTTTCTTTTTCCTATAGAATCTGTTCCAGTGTATCCTATTTTTTGAAGGATGTTAAATCCTTTTCCATATTTTTCAGTGGGTATTCTGACATTATTGATCTTTTGTTCGACTTCTTCATCCTTGTATAGCCACTATAGAACATCTTTTTCTTCTGTTTCCTCTGATAAGGTCCCAACACTAACAAATGCTCCATCAAATATTGAAAGATGTTTTACAATTGGTCATTGTTTAGAGTTTGATGGTTTTCCATAGGACTTTGGAGAAAGTGGTCGTTGTGATATTGAATATTCTTCGTTTCCTTGATGTCTTAGCTACATTTGTTTTTCCGTACTTGACAAAATTGAGGCAAATGATTTTTCTTTGGATTGTGTGTCCGAAGATGATGCCTCCCTATTATGAGGAACAATGACCTCTTAAGATGGTTTTACATTACTACAGTACTGAAATGGATTTGAATTGTTGAGATCATGATTTCCTACCCATTGTAGGGAAATTTTAGGCACCGATGATATGTTGATGGAACAGCTTGTATATCATGTATCTATTGGCATATGTGCAAAGCATGATGACATGATGATATTGTATGTTGTCATTGATGTCAACATGCTGAAGTATGAACCAGTATGTTGTAGTAAGCAAACTGGCAAGAGAACCGGTATGATGTTGTAAATCGGTATTTGTGAAAAAGTGAAGTGGTGTGTTGGAATAAGAACTGGTAAATGGAAGTTTAGTATTGGGGTTTCATTTGGCATGACTACCGGTTGTAGTCTCAGCTTCAGGGTTTCCGGTTGATGCATTCTAAGATTGTGTGATTCAATCGATGACATCTTGTGATGAGTTAGCATTGTAATGAAAACCAGATAACTGTTGCCACGTCAACCTAGTGTGCATGAAGGATTTCCTTGAGGACCTTGCATGGAGATTGATCTTGTCTACCTCGGGAATGTGTGAAGTCTCTGTAAACAGTGGAGAGCACATGATGAGTTATCAGCTTCCTGAAGCAGAAAAGAATGAACGTTGGAGAATGTCTTGAGATCTGTTCAAGACTGTTGTATTCGATGCAGTGTGGTTAACGATCAGGATTGAACCGACTGGATTGTCAAACATAAATTTTTAGGGTTTAGGGTTTATGCTACCGACCTATCTATTTCCTATAAGGTTGATGATGTTTTTCATTTTGAAGTTGTTGGAAAATGGTATGTGTGTATCTCAGTGAGTGATACTTGATTCTTTCCAGATCGGAGAAGTGTGTTGATACCTGCAGAGTGTGATTGCAGAAGAAAAGGAGCTAAAGTCGATTTGTCTTGGCATTGAGTGTTGTTATCAGACCAATGTATTACCTATTGACTTCTAACCATTTCAGCAGTTGGAAAATCCCTTAACCAGGTAGCTTTAACAGACTTTTGTGTAAATCCTTTAATAGGGTGACTCAATTCAATGAATTCTTCAAATCCTCTTGCGAGGTAACCTTTAACAGGGTTCTAACCTTTAACCGGGTATTTAGCCATCCCTTAACCAGGTGATCCCTGCCAGGATCGGTTCCTAGCAGAACCTATTGTAATAGTCTCTAACCAGACTAGGCTCCTAACAGAGTGGACTTCAAGAGAGTTCAAAGAGTAGCTTATGGGTATTCATCCCCACCGTGGTTTTTCCCAGTTGGGTTTCCATGTGAAAAATCAGTGTGTCATGTGTGATGCCTTTCATGTGATGGTTTAGTGTTTTATGTCAAACTAGTAACATATGTTGAACTAGTAGTCATTATAGTTTTGATGATAGATTACCTGTTTATGCATAAGGGTGAAGTTGAAATGAGGTATTAGATTGTATGGAAAGCTAAGGGTTACCGGTTTATGTCTTTCACATTCTCATTGTGTTTTATCAGTAGCAATCTGGTTTAGACCGGTGTTATTGCTTCCCAATCAAAGTTCAGTATGTATAGTCAAACCGGTTCAGGAAAAGTATTTTTGCTTGTCCTGATTCACCCCCCCCCCCCTCAATACTAGTTTGGTACTAACTATTCATCATTTATTCATCAGTATCCAGGGTCTTCCCAAGAGTATGTTGTATGATAAGTCTAGGTCTAGAACTTGGCATGCTGTGTCTTTCTACAAAGGTCCTACTCTGATGGGTAATATCACAATTCCTTTAGAGGAACACTCTTCTTCATCATATGCTTTGATGGTGATCTTTTTTCGGGGATCAACTGCATCTTCTGAATAACCTAGAGCACAGACAAGACTCAATGAGAAAATGTTTAAGCCAACTCCTTGATCTATGAGGACACGTTTAACGCACGTATTATGTATAAGGACTTCGATATGCAAGGGAGTGTTATGGGGATGTTGCAAGGACATGTCATCTTCTTTGGTGAATGATACGCAGTGAGGGGTTGTGAGATGTCCCACCATGGTTTGGAATTGATCTATATCAAGATCCTTTGACACTGTTGTATCTACTAATGCTTGTTCAATAATTTCTTTGTGTGCAAGTGAAAGCTTTAAAATTTCTAAGATGGATATTTGCACAGGTGTTTTCTATAATTGATCCACTAGACTATATTGTTTTACAATGAATGATGTTAGGATTAATGACAGTCCCAAAGATACTGAGAGGGGGGGTGAATTAGTATCTAACCGGTTAACAAAATATTTGACCTTATTAAGTATTTTGCATTCCAAAATAGTGTATCAGTAAATAAGAATTAATGCAGTAAATAAGAACAATAAAGACAACACAGAAAATACACCATAACACAAGATTTTTAACAAGGAAACCCGATGTGGAAAAAACCTTGGTGGGATTTGTGACCCACAATATTCACTCACTGGCCAATGAATGGATATTACTTGCAATGTGGTGCCTGCACATGCAGGAAGGCCAACTTCCTAGAGCTCACTGCTTGATTTACAAAATGGAAGGCTCACTGACTTACAAAATGGATTATGAGAATCCAATATAATGTTATGCTACAATTCAACATCTACTATGCCAGGTTCATTACCAGTTTAAGCTCATACTATAACCATAACCTTATACAAAATCTTCCTTAATATTCGCTCATCACTTCTACCATATCCATCATCTATGTCTATCATCTATTTCAAAATGATTTACAATATCTCATACATATATGAGTCTTATTACAATATGTCATGTCGGCTTTACAAAAGATATTTACAATTAAACATAATAAACAAAAGTTGTTCCTGTCGGCTGGAGTGTTGGTATACATTGTTGTCACTGTCAATGAAGTGTTTGTCGGTGTCGTTGCCTGCCGATGCCAGTGGTTGTTCCTGTTGGTGGTTTACCAGATGAATACCACAAGATTGCCTGAAGGTATCCACAAGATTTCCATCAATTACAACACCTTCACATACCTTCAATTCTCATTAGAGTGTGCAATGCCAACAATCTCCCCCTTTGGCATTGATGGCAACACTCATGAGAAAAAAAAATCCAAAAATTTATCCCAAAAATGAAGTCCAAAAATTTTACCAAAAATGTTTGCTCCCCCTGAGCAGATGATCTCCTCTAATAGCCATTTTTATCTGTCCACTACTCCCCCTTTGACATCAATGACAAAGGTTGTCAAAAATTTGTCAAATGAGTGCAAAATTTTGCCTTGAACTTTGTAACTGGTTGGTTACAATCTAGAATATGTCTGCTAAAACCAAGTTTAAGCTCTGTATGAATCTATTTTTGTCCTTCATGGTTGCCTCAGTTCTTTGGATTGTACCAATGAGATGATGCATATGCTCCTCTGGTGACCTTTGACCTTGAATTAATGCCTCAGAGATCTCTTTCCTTAGAGAGATAAGGTTGTCTAATTTAGGACTAAGTTTATGCTTAAGCTCTCTGGCTTTTGCCTTGATCCTTGCTTTCTCTTTCTCTAGCTTTTCCATTTTTTCTTCAAATCCTACTATCTCTTGTTCAATGACTGGTATAGGTTCAGATGAACCAATGATATTATCAGCTATATCATTTATCTCCTTTTGAACTTTGCTTATTTCCTTTTCAATGTCCACTGTCAACAGATTTGTTAGGATTAATGATAGTCCCAAAGCTATTGAGAGGGGGGGGGGGGGGGGGGTGAATCAGTATCTAACCGGTTAACAAAATATTTAACCTTATTAAGTATTTTCTATTCCAAAATAGTGTACCGATAAACAACAATTAATGCAGTAAGTATGAATAGTAAAGACAACATAGAAAGCACACCATAACACAAGATGTTTAACGAGGAAACCCAGTGTGGGAAAAACCTCGGTGGGATTTGTGACCCACAATATTCACTCTCTAGCCAATGAATGGATATTACTTACATGAGGGGCCTGTACATGCAGGAAGGCCAACTGCCTAGAGCTCACTTCTCAATTACAAAAGGATGTCTCACTGACTTACAAAATGGATTATGAGAATCCAATATAATGTACTGTTACAATTCAACATCTTCTATGCCAGGTTCAGTACTGGTTTAAGCTCATACTATAACCATAAACCCTTATACAAAATCTGCCTTAATATTTGCTTATCACTTCTACATCCATGCTACCTCATCACAAAATGATTTACAAGATCTCATACTTTTTGAGTCTATTACAATATGCCATGTCGTCTTACAAAAGATATTACAATTAAATACAAAAATTTGTTCATGTCGGTTGTGATATCGGTGAACATTGTTGTCGTTGTCGGTGAAGTGCCTGCCGGTGTCAGTGTTGGTGCCTATGCCTACCGATGGTTGTGCCTATCGGTTTCCACAAAGATGCAAGGTTGCCATCAATGACAACACCTTCAATCACCTTCAATTCTCATTGGAGTGTGCAATGCCAACAATCTCCCCCTTTGGCATTGATGGCAACACTCATGAGAAAAATCCAAAAGCTGTATCCAAAAATTAAGTCCAAAATTTTACCAAAAATGTGTGTTCCCCCTGAGCAGATGATCTCCTTTGATAATCATTTTTCTCTGGTCTACTACTCCCCCTTCGACATCAATGACAAAAGTTGTCAAAATTGTCAAATGAGTGCAGTTTTCAGCTTGAACTTTGTAACCGGTTGGTTACAATCTAAAATACATCTGCTAAGACCAAATTCAAGATCTGAATAAACCTGTTACTGTCCTTCATAGCTGCCTCATTTCTCTCAATTATACTAGTGAGATGATGCATTTGTTCTTCCAGTATCTTTTGACTTTGAATTAGTGCCTCAGAGATTTCTTTCCGCAGAGAGATAAGATTATCTAATTTAGGACTGAGTTTGCACTTTAGCTCTCTGGCTTTTTCCTTTATCCTTTCCTTCTCTTTCTCTTTCTTCTCCAATTTTTTTTCAAATCCAACAATTTCTTGTTCAATAACTGATATAGGTTCATACGAACCATTGATATTATCAGCTATGTCATTAATCTCCTTTTGAACTTTGTTGATTTATTTGTCAATATCCACTATCAATAGATTTGTCTTGCAAGTATCTCTGTACAGTTCCTTAAAATCCATAATTGTTGTGCTCAGTGCTGGTGAAAGAGTATCAATATGTTCCATGCATTTCTTTATTGTTTCCTCAAAGAATTTCTCTTTTTTTTTTTCCATTTTCTCCTTGAATGTTTCTTCATTTATTTGATTAGCAGTCAGTATATTACCAGTAATATATTTAGACAATGTGTCTAACTAACCTAAAGAATCCTTATTATCTACATTACATTTGGGTGCAATCAACTTAAGAATAGGAATTGTGTCATCAATTTCCTTATAGACCAATGCATTACAATCTGTTATTTTCTTTATTGAATCCAAAAGTACTTCAGTCACATTGGTGGGTCTAAATTCTATCAGTGAAGTACTGGATGTCTGCCCAACTACCTTTACAATCTCAGTGCTTCCGGTGGGAGTAACCGCTTTGCTTGTCTCGACCTCTAGTGGGTCAGTCTGCATTTGCATTTCCACTAGCAAAGGTTTTGGTTTCTCTGTGGTTACCAGTTTCACTATCTCAATGTGTCCCTATGACTCTATCGGTTTCTCTGCTTGTTTCACTATGTTATCTACTACCGGTATCTCCATTATTTTTTCTTTATTCTCTATCGGTATCGTAGTTACTATCTCTGTAGGTTTCTCAGTGCTTGCATTGGTATTGTCAGTAACCATTTCACTAACCAAGGGTTCCTCTGAATGCTCAGTTTGCTCTGCCTGTATCCCAATCTCAATATGTTCTGCTTGTGTTCCAACCTCGATATTAACTATCGGTTGCTCAGTAGAAACATCTTTCTTTTCTTCTGTGCTTTCCTTATCAACTACAATGTTAACCACCTGATTGTCTATGTTCATAGTGTCCAAAATTTCAAACTCAAGGTTTGTATCCTCATGTGGTATATCCACATTCTCAATAGCTGGTGTACTATCGGTCTGTACTAGTGGAGTAACCGAAGGTGGTGGTAGGTTATCAGTTACTTTAATGTTTGGTAGTCCACCTACCTTGCCTTTCCCCTTGTCTTTATCCTTTTGATAGACTTTGAAAGTTTTAGGTCTTTTCAGTTCTTCTTGTTTTTCTTTCTCAATAAAGAAGATGTCCCATTTGTCATTTGTTTCTTCTGAAGTTTCATTAACCTTGCCATCCATTAGGCTCACATGCCGGTGTCCACTTGCAAAAAATGTTCTATTTACTTCACTGATCAATTCATCAATTTCTTCAACAGATTTGACCGGATGTACAGCTAGAAGTTTCTCAATTTTAATTTTCTTATCTAGCTCCATAATTGCTAACCTCTTAATATATAACCGCCTATACAATTCACTAGGCAAATCATCTACAAATTCTATTAATAGTTTCTTATATATGTAAAGATGTAGGATGATGCTATTCTCTATACTTTCTTTCTCTTCATTACTAAATGTATCATATAATTTTCTCACATTGGATAAGTTGTCATCATCGGTTATTTCATTCAATAAGTTGTCCAATGGTGGTATAACCTGTTGCTGCTTTTTCTTGTTTTGTGTCAACTTCTTTGTCAGTGGTCTCACTACCTGTTGCTTCTTCCTTGGTGTTCTTGTTTTCTTGGTAGGAGGAGAGGGCACTGGTGAGGGTTTTCTCTTCCTATCTACTCTTTTAAACTCAACAGGAATTTCACTATCTGAGGATGTACCAACCAATGAGAGACGAGCCTCTGGTTGTAATCCTTCTAAGTTACTTTCTTTTATACCAGTGATATTCATGACATTTTCTTTTATTTCCTTAACTTTTTTAGATGCACTTCTTATGTATTTTTCTCTTCTCTTTCTTTGTTTCAATGTTTGTACATCACTTTATATTGATTGTGCATTTCCAAAAACCTTTTCTTTCGGTTCTCTAGAGGCTTCTAATAGGGCTTTGGCATTCGTTTCAATGATGTTTACATCTGCCTCATATCCCATTTCTGTTACCCATACAGTTCTAGGAAGAACTGCCTCCATCCATATCTCATCCTTCTTGATTACAAAACATATTTCTTTCTCATATTTATCTACAATACTTTGTGGTAATCTCTCTCTTGTTTTCATTTCCACTTTGAATGTTTTGAAGTACTTTTTTATATTGTTATCCTTATTTGTCCCCATACCAATGAAGATATCTAATAGTTTTTTGCGTATCGGTATATCATAACCAAAGTCTTTCTTACCAATACCAGGAACCTCTTTTGTAAGATGCAACATCATACATACCAAGAGATTGCCAAAACGAAAAGTACCTTTCTTGTCTCCTTTGATCTTTTTCAAATTATCTATTAACTCATCCTTTAACCACTCACATACATCTATTTTTGCATCATTGTTGACCATATCATATGTACTTTTAATACAAAGACTGGAAACAAAGTTGAGTCAGTTTGCATGGGTGGCCTTATAACCTAAAATCATACTTATGAATCTAACATTCACATCTCTTACATCATTCACTCTCAAGGATCTGCTATCATAGGTTGCTCCTATTAATGTCATCACTATGTTATTGGAAACCTTCTTAGTTATATCTAGCCTTCTACCGGTGGAGGGTAAACCAGTCACTGCCCTAACTGCTTCCTTAGTGATTTTACAAACAAAGTCTAGCCAAAAGAATTCACCATGAACTCTGCTAAGCACAATCCTTACTACCTCAGGAAATTCTGGGATGTCAAGGATTTCCACAAAACCTAAATTTTCAATAACCTTATGTTTGGATTTCACATTTCCACTTTCATCACAGATAACATTTTTATAAATTTTTAATATTTCCTCTAAACCTAATTCCTCAATATGGCAATGAATATAGATTCTAGGGTCTTCTGCATATGCAACACCTTTTGGAATTTTTGAGAAAGCTCCTAGCGTATCATCTTGTTTTTCTATCTAAGGGATAATCTTGAAAAGGGGCTAGGGCATTTAACTACTTCCACAATAGTAGGGTTTGCAAAAAATTCTGGAGCATAGGAGGAAGCCATTGATAAATACCTTAATCTAACTGATAGGTTTGAATGCTTGAAATAACTTGCTTCACTTCTCGCTAAGGATGCCTTCACTCAGATTTTCGCGCTCTCTGAAAGTTTGAATGCTCGGTGAATGAAAATGAGGGAAAATCAAAGATTTATAATGTCTTTTTCTTCAACAACCCCAATAAATGCTCATCGGTTAAGTGAAACTTAACACATCTACTGGTAGAGAAGAAGTCCATCTTCTCACCATCAACCAAGGGTAAACTTGCATGATTTTCAACTTTTTGCACTACCCCCAAAAGGCTATCTTTCAGTTGGATGAAGAGTCTCCTGTAGGTGGAGTAATACTTTGTTCTACCGGTGAAGGAATAGTCTCATCAACATTCTGATCTGTCTTTCTAATCCATTGTCTTGAAAATTCTTGCTTTACCTCATCAACCTTCTCTTTGCCTTTCAAACTGGATCCTTTATTATTTGCTGGTGAAGTGTTGCTTCTACAAAATTTTGCAATATGTCAAATCTTGTTACAAGATAACAAGTCACATTGTTTTTCTGAATAGCCTTTCCATATCCAATGTCGGTTTGTGTTCTGCATTGATTAGTTAAGTGCCCAAATCTTCCACAAACATAACATCTCACATTCATTCTACAGTGTTCTGAATTGTGACCAATTTTGTTGCATTTGGAACATTGACCGGTGGGTGCATTAATGTTCTGATTGTTTCTAGATCTACACTGATTTGATTTATGACCATACTTGTTACAGTTAAAGCATTTCAAATTAAATTTGTAGGCATTGGGTTGTCTTACTAGTTTACTGTGATCATGATTGTTTGCAATACCAAAACTTTCACCAACTTCAAATCCAAGTCCATTAGTGTCTCCATTAGGTTTTTGACTTTTCAGCATACCATCAAGTTCTTATGAACTTTTCTTGAATTTCTCTTTATGTTGATTTGCAGTAGCCAACTCATTTTCCAGAATTTCCTTCTATCTCATAAGTTCAGTTTTATCATGTTCCATGTGAATCATATCTATCTTCAACATATCATTTTCATGACTGAGTCTTAGATTTTCATTTCTAGCATCATTGAGTCTCCTAGTCAACTCATCTTCACTCTTCTTTCTGTCTTCAATGTCTTTACAAAATCTCATACTCATGT
The DNA here is from genome assembly GCF_030272615.1 of Cryptomeria japonica. Taxonomy (NCBI): domain Eukaryota; kingdom Viridiplantae; phylum Streptophyta; class Pinopsida; order Cupressales; family Cupressaceae; genus Cryptomeria; species Cryptomeria japonica. The sequence continues at coordinate 498,222,662 of NC_081411.1, read as the reverse complement.
CTTGTATTTCATTCCTCAAGATCATGTTTTCTTGCCTCATCTTGCTTACAAGATCATTAAGAGTTTCCTTTTCATCATCATTACTCTGCATCTTCTCATGAAGTTCTTTTCTCTTATTTCTAGCAATAGTGAGATTCTCCCAAAGTCCTTGAATGAATTCTTGTGTAGTCCTCAAATCATCTTCAAGTTTGATATTCTTCAACTTCTCTGCGTCATAGTCCACAAGAGCTCCTTCTAATTGCTTTCATAAATACTCCATCTTTATCGGTGTCAGAATCTTCCTCAAGCTGTTAGACTTTTGAAAATAGAGGACCAGGCTCTGATACCAATTATTAGGATTAATTATAGTCCCAAAGATACTAAGAGGGGGGGTGAATTAGTATCTAACTGGTTAACAAAATATTTAACCTTATTAAGTATTTTGCATTCCAAAATAGTGTACCAATAAACAAGAATTAATGCAGCAAGTATGAACAGTAAAGGCAACATAGAAAGCACACCATAACACAAAATGTTTAATGAGGAAACCTGGTGTGGGAAAAACCTCAGTGGGATTTGTGACCCTCAATATTCACTCACTGGCCAATGAATGGATATTACTTACATGAGGGGCTTGCACATCCAGGAAGGCCAACTGCCTAGAGCTCACTGCTCAATTACAAAAGGAAGTCTCACTGACTTACAAAATGGATTATGAGAATCCAATATAATGTACTGCTACAATTCAACATCTGCTATGCCAGGTTCAGTACTGGTTTAAGCTCATACTATAACCATAAACCCTTATACAAAATCTGCCTTAATATTCGCTTATCACTTCTACATCCATGCTACCTCATCACAAAATGATTTACAATATCTCATACTTATATGAGTCTATTACAATATGCCATGTCGACTTACAAAATATATTACAATTAAATACAAAAAATTGTTCCTATCGGCTGGGATGTTAGTGAACATTGTTGTCGTTGTCGGTGAAGTACTTGTCGGTGCCGGTGCTTATGCCTGCTGGTGGTTGTGCCTATCGGTTTCCACAAATCTGCAAGGTTGCCATCAATTACAACACCTTCAATCACCTTCAATTCTCATTGGAGTATGCAATGCCAATAAGATTTGTCTTACAAGTATCCCTGTACAATTCCTTATACTCCAAAATTGTTGTATTCAGTACTGGTAAAAGTGTATTAATGTGTTCCATGCACTTCTTTATTGATTCCTCAAAGAATTTTCCTTTTTCCTTTTCCATTTTCTCTTTGAATGTTTCCTCATTTATTTGATCAACTGTCAGTATATTTCTAGTAATATATTTAGACAATGTGTCTAACTGACTTATAGAATCCTTTACATTATCTACATTGCATATTGGTGCAATCATCTTAAGAATAGGAATAGTGTCATCAATTGCCTTATAGGCCAATGCATTACAATCAGTTATTTTCTTTATTGAGTCCTGAAGTACTTTAGTCACATTAGTAGGTCTGAATTTGCTCAATGAAGTACCAGATGTCTGACCAACTACCTTTACAATCTCAGTGCTTCTAGTGGGAGTAACCAATTCACTTGTATCAACCTCTGGTGGACCAGTCTAAGTTTGCATTTCAATTAGCAATGGTTTAGGCTTCCCAGTGATTACCGTTTGTACTGTCTCAATGTGTACCTACGTATCTGTCGGTTTGTCTATTGGTTTCTCTGTATTATCTACTGTTAGTATCTTTATGTTATCCACTGTCGGTATCTCTGTGTTTGTCGGTTTCACCATGTTAGCATCTATACTACCAGTATTTGTTTCACCGCCCAAAGGTTGCTCTATATGCACTGTTTTCTCTGCTTGTATTCCATCCTCAATATTTTCTATTGGTTGCTTAATGTTTTCAGTGTTATCAGTATCATTTTTCACCTCAGTGCTATCCTTATCCACTACAATGTTTACTTCTTGAGTATCAATATTCATTGTGTATAAAATTTCTGAGTCAGGGTTAGTATCCTCATGTGGTCTGTTAACATTTTTAGTAGCCGGTATGTTATCAGTCTTGTTGGGACTGATTAAAATTGAGTCAAAGTTTGTAGGCCTATTTCAAAATTTTGCTCAGTATGTCAGAAAGGCACCCAAATAAGTCAGTTTGAATGGCCTAGTTAGCAAGGGGGTAAAATGGAGCCAGTTGATTTTCAGAGGGTAAGGATCGGGATTCATGTCCCACACCTTTCATTTGGCCTATTCAGTGATGAGCAACTTTCAGAATTCAGTTTGGAGAAGTTTATCAAGTACCCATTTCGAGGGGCGAGCTGAAAGTGCATTCTAGGCACAAGTGCAAATTTTATTGAGTAGCCTACTTTGGGTGTTTATATCTTTTGCCCTGTTGATCATCATAGAGAAATTCAAAATGGATTCAATTGTATGCATAAAAGTGAGTTACCCTGCAAAATTTCAAGTCTTGACGAATCCATTTGCTCCGTTTTCATAGCCAAATCCGTTTGTAGTTTGTGATGTTTGCACAAGTGTAAAAATGTTTTGGTGAGCGTCATGTCAGAATGTTTGTTCCGGGCTAATGTTGGTATAAATGGTGAGCTACGTTTCAAATTTCAAGGCTCTACCAATCCGTTTGATCGGTTTTCAAAAGAGCTCATTTTGCCATCAAATTCAGTTATCCGCACTCCCAGTGTTAGATCAGTTAATGTAGCCATTTTGGTGAGCGCGCCGTTTGCATCCTGTCAGTCTGGTGATCAAACTGAGAATTCAAAGATTTAATATGTACTTAAAGGTACCTATGTTCCGAATTTGAGGGCCTACGGAGGTCGTTTGGTATTTTTAAGAAAGGCATCATGTGTTGCCAGAACATTGACTTCATCAGGTCCGCAGTGTCGACAAAGTCAGTTGGCCGTTTTCAGAAATTAATATCTATTAGCTCAGGACTCATCTTGAGAAACCGTTTGGTAGATGTCATCCTTGTATATCAAAGTACATGCCTGTCAGATGGCGAGCTCCAGAAAGGTGTTTTGACAGGTTTGAAAATTACGTCATCGCGATTAAATGCAAAAATTGTGGCGTAATTGCCTGAAGGATGTAAAATGCAATTTTATGATCCGAAAATGGTGCCGATCAATTCCAGAGGTATGTTTGAGGTCCGTGAAGATATTCCAGAGGCCAGTAGCTTGAAAACGAAATTTTTTTTAGTCGGACCCACTTTGGGGCTCGACCTGGCTCATGCCCGTGCATTAAATTTTATTGTGAAATGTTCTTATTTCATGGCAAGTAATGCATATCAATACTAGCTCAAATGCATATTGGCAAATTGGTTTATTAAGAGATGATTTCGTTTCGTTATGTGGGCATATAACTGAGAAGTTTTTATGGAACTTTATGGTATTCCTTTGGCTGGCAATAAAAACTTCAAAATTTGAATTACAAGGTGTAGTTCCAAATTCGAGAACTCTGTTAATGTCCTCCTTGCTGTGTGTGAGGAACATGGAGGTTGAAAAGACATTAGAATGTCCTCAACAAATGCAAATGGACATCCCACACTCCACGTGATTTTGCCAAGCATCCTCCCATGCTCATGTGGTGATGAAGAGGGGGCAGCAGAAGGTGCTGGGCATGAAGTTAAAGAAAGGGGCAGCAAACAAAATCCCCATGGTCTCCCCATTCCCTCTTTGTTGTTGCTTGGCCCATTAGAGTTTGTAGACTACAGTGAGCAGCATGTATAAACCTTCAAGCAAAGTGTAAGCAACATTAAAATGTTTCAAGTAAATAAACTACAGTAGTCCTCCCTCATGTGCTCTCCCTTTGGTAGCATCTACAACATCAGCAAATGAATAACAGTGAGGGCAGCGTTGAGGTTTTGGGGAACCAAACAAATGCAAATTAATTACTAGCATCCTCTCCTCCCTCATGGTGTTGGAAAGGCATTGAAGTAATAGCAATCTACCATAAACCCCAGCATTCTCCCCCACGTGATTGGTGAAAGGGGGGATTTTAAAATCAAATGGTAACAACAGTCTCCTCCCTCATGTGGACCATGAAATCATCCAAGTAAATAAAATGGAAGGGGGTATTAAAATCCCACACAAAATGAATGGGCAGTGCCATTAAAAACTCAGAGAAAACCTTCAAAATGCAGTCCCAGGCTTAATGTTTTAATCCCACATTGGCTGGGAAGTGGACCTTATTGGTATTTATAACCAAAAACGCACTATACTATAATGTCTAAGCCATAAAGGCTTTTGACACAAGGTGCCCATGGGTGCCCAAAGTGGGCCCACGTGCGAGCATGCTTCCCAAAACGATGGAGGAGTTGACTGGACGAAGACCAAGTGGACCCCACGCAGGCACGCTTCCTGAGGCAAACAGGCAAAATTTTGCAGACGAAGGTCGGGTTAACGAGCGAGCAAGTTCGAGAGAGATCAATGGTGCGCGCTATTTCGCGAAGGGAAGATGCACGTCATTTAGACCCCACGAAATAGCGAAAGTGAACGAGAGCCGTCCACGTGGCACACAGGTGGCGGGTACAGTCAGCGGTCCAGCGAGCGGGTCCCGGTGAGGTGGCACCCAGTGGCGATGATGTGGCATACAAGCAAGCAACTCAGTGGCGGTGATGTGGCCGACAAGTGGCAAAAGATGAGGTGTCATCCCAGGTGGTGCCCAGTAGACCCCATCAGCCAATCAGACCCCGCCACGTGGCAAGGCGTCAGAGCACATATGGAGGCAAAAATTTAAATTTAAAATTGTTTATTATATAGTTTAGACTATATTAATAAATGAAAAATTTAAATGTTTGAGCACACTGAGGAATTAATTCGCTCAGGACTCAATTTTTGGCCAAGGTATAAAGTGTTATATATTTTCGGAAAGCTCTCGGAGCGAGGAATCCGATTATGAAGTTAATTTGGACAAATGTGGGATATTTTAGAAGCAGTTTCCACGGGAACAAAATTCAGTTAGAGAGGAGAGACACTTGGCAATTTTCAGTTGTGGATTTGTTTTTCTTCCCTCCTCTTTTTATTCCCCATTCTTCTCAGTTGTAAGGGTTCCAGAATTCTGGGAGGAAGTGCTCTAGTTTTCATGGCTTCCATTTTCTGAAAATCTTGACTCACACTTGTAAAGTTCTATGGATCTATTCAGGGTATAGAGGCTACATTGCAGGATGACAGATTGTTTCCTAGTTGCAGGTCTTACTTGTGTCAGGCATGAGTAAATTTCCCATGATATTGTCTCTGTGATATGTTTTTTCATTATTATGAATTCAATCCTCAAGGAGGATGAAATTTGTTATTTCAAGGAGATTGTGTGACTGTTGTAGGTATCCTTCAAGGAAGGTTTTAAATTCTATAGTCAGTCATAAATGATGAAATGTATTTCCAGATCTGATAAATTTGTGAATGAATTAAATAGTGCATTAGTATCAGGTATTGGTGCATGAATATCTTGTTTAAGGAAAACAAATTTGCATCTATGATTCATATTTGTAGTTCTGTCTGTGACTCTGTTGCCCAATGAACAAGGCACTGGTCTTGCAAGTTTGGGGGATGGTTTCAGATCAACATTTTAAAAGACAAATCTATTTCCCTTTATGTTTAGGGGTGTGTATTCCATTCTTTCCAAGCTCTGTTTCATCCTATTGTTTGTATAGATCTAGCCAATCTGTAATGTTTCCTAACCTGTTGAGCTTGTGAAATGATCTATCTGCTTAATGTTGATGCAGTCATGTGTCTGTAATTGTTGTATTTGGTGCATCAAAAGGGTGTCCCCCCCTAGGTCTAGCAGAACCTGAAGTATAGGAGGATCAATTAGGGTCCTATGTTATGTTGTCCAAGCCCTGATGTGTTTTGTAGACTGAAATTGGCCATTTCATAGAAAGATTTGCAGGTGTTCTTGGGTTATCACTTTTGGTGAACAACAAAAATGGCGACTCTGCTGGGGAGTAAATGAACTGTCAAGAGCCTCTGGTTAAGAAAGAATTAATTCATATAAGGTTGAGATTATCCCATCCGAGTCACCACAACAAAAATGGCGACTCTGCTGGGGAAGTGTTGTAATAATTCATGTTGAATCGAATCCCATGAGTCTAGCCAAAATTCATTCGGGGAAGAGTCTTAGAAGTTTAGAAATCTGAGAGGCATTTTCAGATTTGGAAGTGTATACCTTGCAAATTTTTGTTGCTAAGAAATTTGAAAATATTGTGTGGCTCTGCTGTGTGGTGAGACCCAGAAATCTGAAAGTGTTCAGAGTGAAGATCAGTGGTTAAGTTTTATTCCTCTTCACGGAGGTGGCGACTCTGTAAGAACGAACATGAGATTTGGAGGAGTTCTTCAAATTTCCAGTCAGAAGTGCAGTGAAGAGCAGCAAAAAATTTATCAGGTATTCCCCAAGGTTTTTATGAAATTATATGTTCTTTATAAGGTGAATCAGTCACCATAGAAAGGAAAAGAAATTTGCAGTATACATACTTCATGTTTTTGAAACAAATTTCAGTTATATGATCAAAGAAGTATGTAGTTCTGAAATTAGTGACTGGTTGTATTTTGAAAAGAATTTGTAAAATAGTGAGATGCATGGTCAAAAAATAATGGTTCAGTGACTATTATAAAACCTGATGGATCTAGATATAGTTCCTAGATCCGTGAATCCTTTGTCAAATTTGAAAGAGATCAATACAGAAATTGAAAAATGTCTTCAAATGATCCAAGAGAGATTTGTCTGGTTGTTAAAAGGGAAAGTAGGGCTAAGAAGTAAAGGAGAATCATCATATGTCTTCTATGAAAGATTTTTAGCTGCATTGAATGAGCTTTCAACTAATAATAGACCCCCTGAGTCGGTTTTAATTGAGATATTCCTAGAGCTTTATGAGCCTAACTTAGTTAATTGGTCTACTGCCTTCAGAGAAGAATGTGTTGAATCTATTAAAGAATGGATAGATATGATTGAAAGTAACCAACCTGAAAATATACACAAGATTAAAAATAATGAAGGAGATGAGCCCCTAAGTGGATATGCCTCTTATGATGCTGAATGTGATTATTCTCAGCATGAAAGTTCAGATGTGTATTCAAAGCGAGAAGAAATTTGTGAGAACAGTGATTGTTCAACTAATCATGAACCCATTGAGGTTTCAGATGCTAATGATGTAGATCACCTTGTTGTTGATTTCAATCCACAAGATGTTTGCAACCCCAGTTATGAAACTATGTTGCAACATGTAGCAACACATTATGAGCAGCGTGATAAAGGATATGATGCAGATGCAAGTTGTTGTGATGATGAAATAAATGCGCATAGGGACATGAACACTATAGATCCAATACCTTTATCATATTGGGACAATGTTTACAGCTCAGAGGATGAAGCCAAGGAAAATGAAGAAGAAGGTTCACTATGTAGTGAGCAAATTTCAGAACTCTTAGCTGCTGATTTTCAGAGATGTGGATTCAAAAATGTGCCCAATCTTTCATACCCACTCAGTATATGTTTTGATTCTGATGATGTTTTTGAGGGTGTAAAAAATGATACATATGATGTTGATTCTCTTCCTATGTTTGATAGACAAAATGACAATGCATATATGGTTGATAGGTATGATAATGAAGGTTCATATGTTGATATGAATTCTGGCTTTGATATGCATTATGAGGATCTACCTTTTAGAAGACATGACAGATCTGGGGTGTTTTTCTCAGATTTGCACGGAGGAAATGAACCATTGGCAAGTAAAAATCATGTACTTTCATGTGTGCAAAATGCTGATTGTTTTTGTGATCAGCAAGTGGAAGTGCAGTCATGTTATGAGGAAGTTTTCCTCTCTAGTTTGCAAGCTGTCATTGTGGAGGAGTGTTCATCATTTGAGCAAACTAGTAATATAGATGTGCCTGATGTTTTCAACTTTCAGAATGAGTTAGACTACTTTCCATTTCAGCAGGAAAAAAATGGTAAAGAGTATGGTACTCTTATGTCACCTGGTGATCAGCACGTTCAACATTCGTTTGGTTTCCAAAGATTGATTGATTATGAACATGCTACTGATTATGTTTTATGTGACCAGCTGATTAGAAGTGGAAGTGTCTTTGATCAGGCAAATTGGAATGATGATCTCAACTTACCTCCGGTTAGTGGAAATGAAAATCAAGTGTTTGACAGAGGTAAGAATTGATTTCAGTTTTGATGGCCTGGGGCCATTGATAAGTTGTATATTTTGTACAGTTGCTTTGCTTTCAGTTGTGTGGTTTTCAATAAGGTACCCTGCTGTTTGGGTAGAATAAGGAAGCCCTGTTTTGATAAGAGAAGAATTGAGAGAAGAATGACCCGTCTTTTGGGTGGTCTGCTTAACCAAAGATATCTGGATTCTTGTGTTGATCTCGCAATCAACCATCCCCAGTCAGAGCCACTGTTGGGACTGATTAAAATTGAGTCAAAGTTTGTAGGCCTATTTCAAAATTTTGCTCAGTATGTCAGAAAGGCACCCAAATAAGTCAGTTTGAATGGCCTAGTTCGCAAGGGGGTAAAATGGAGCCAGTTGATTTTCAGAGGGTAAGGATCGGGATTCATGTCCCACACCTTTCATTTGGCCTATTCAGTGATGAGCAACTTTCAGAATTCAGTTTGGAGAAGTTTATCAAGTACCCATTTCGAGGGGCGAGCTGAAAGTGCATTCTAGGCACAAGTGCAAATTTTATTGAGTAGCCTACTTTGGGTGTTTATATCTTTTGCCCTGTTGATCGTCATGGAGAAATTCAAAATGGATTCAATTGTATGCATAAAAGTGAGTTACCCTGCAAAATTTCAAGTCTTGACGAATCCGTTTGCTCCGTTTTCATAGCCAAATCCGTTTGTAGTTTGTGATGTTTGCACAAGTGTAAAAATGTTCTGGTGAGCGTCATGTCAGAATGTTTGTTCCGGGCTAATGTTGGTATAAATGGTGAACTACGTTTCAAATTTCAAGGCTCTACCAATCCATTTGATCGGTTTTCAAAAGAGCTCATTTTGCCATCAAATTCAGTTATCCGCACTCCCAGTGTTAGATCAGTTAATGTAGCCATTTTGGTGAGCGCGCCGTTTGCATCCTGTCAGTCTGGTGATCGAACTGAGAATTCAAAGATTTAATATGTACTTAAAGGTACCTATGTTCCGAATTTGAGGGCCTACGGAGGTCGTTTGGTATTTTTAAGAAAGGCATCATGTGTTGCCAGAACATTGACTTCATCAAGTCCGCAGTGTCGACAAAGCCAGTTGGCCGTTTTCGGAAATTAATATCTATTAGCTCAGGACTCATCTTGAGAAACCGTTTGGTAGATGTCATCCTTGTATATCAAAGTACATGCCTGTCAGATGGCGAGCTCCAGAAAGGTGTTTTGACAGGTTTGAAAATTACGTCATCGCGATTAAATGCAAAAATTGTGGCATAATTGCCTGAAGGATGTAAAATGCAATTTTATGATCCGAAAATGGTGCCGATCGATTCCAGAGGTATGTTTGAGGTCCGTGAAGATATTCCAGAAGCCAGTAGCTTGAAAACGAAAAAAATTTTAGTCGGACCCACTTTGGGGCTCGACCTGGCTCATGCCCGTGCATTAAATTTTATTGTGAAATGTTCTTATTTCATGGCAAGTAATGCATATCAATACTAGCTCAAATGCATATTGGCAAATTGGTTTATTAAGAGATGATTTCGTTTCGTTATGTGGGCATATAACTGAGAAGTTTTTATGGAACTTTATGGTATTCCTTTGGCTGGCAATAAAAACTTCAAAATTTGAATTACAAGGTGTAGTTCCAAATTCGAGAACTCTGTTAATGTCCTCCTTGTTGTGTGTGAGGAACATGGAGGTTGAAAAGACATTAGAATGTCCTCAACAAATGCAAATGGACATCCCACACTCCACGTGATTTTGCCAAGCATCCTCCCATGCTCATGTGGTGATGAAGAGGGGGCAGCAGAAGGTGCTGGGCATGAAGTTAAAGAAAGGGGCAGCAAACAAAATCCCCATGGTCTCCCCATTCCCTCTTTGTTGTTGCTTGGCCCATTAGAGTTTGTAGACTACAGTGAGCAGCATGTATAAACCTTCAAGCAAAGTGTAAGCAACATTAAAATGTTTCAAGTAAATAAACTACAGCAGTCCTCCCTCATGTGCTCTCCCTTTGGTAGCATCTACAACATCAGCAAATGAATAACAGTGAGGGCAGCGTTGAGGTTTTGGGGAACCAAACAAATGCAAATTAATTACTAGCATCCTCTCCTCCCTCATGGTGTTGGAAAGGCATTGAAGTAATAGCAATCTACCATAAACCCCAGCATTCTCCCCCACGTGATTGGTGAAAGGGGGGATTTTAAAATCAAATGGTAACAACAGTCTCCTCCCTCATGTGGACCATGAAATCATCCAAGTAAATAAAATGGAAGGGGGTATTAAAATCCCACACAAAATGAATGGGCTGCGCCATTAAAAACTCAGAGAAAACCTTCAAAATGCAGTCCCAGGCTTAATGTTTTAATCCCACATTGGCTGGGAAGTGGACCATTTTGGTATTTATAAGCAAAAACGCACTATACTACAATTTCTAAGCCATAAAGGCTTTTGACACAAGGTGCCCATGGGTGCCCAAAGTGGGACCACGTGCGAGCACGCTTCTCGAGGCGATGGAGTAGTTGACTGGACGAAGACCAAGTGGACCCCACGCAGGCACGCTTCCCAAGGCAAACAAGCAAAATTTTGCAGACGAAGGTCGGGTTAACGAGCGAGCAAGTTCGAGAGAGATCAACGGTGCGCGCTATTTCGCGAAGGGAAGATGCACGTCGTTTAGACCCCGCGAAATAGCGAAAGTGAACGAGAGCCGTCCACGTGGCACACAGGTGGCGGGTACAATCAGCGGTCCAGCGAGCGGGTCCCGGTGAGGTGGCACCCAGTGGCGATGACGTGGCATACAAGCAAGCAACTCAGTGGCGGTGACGTGGCCGACAAGTGGCAAAAGATGAGGTGTCATCCCAGGTGGCGCCCAGTAGACCCCATCAGCCAATCAGATCCCCACCATGTGGCAAGGCGTCAGAGCACATATGGAGGCAAAAATTTAAATTTAAAATTGTTTATTATATAGTTTAGACTATATCAATAAATGAAAAATTTAAATGTTTGAGCACACTGAGGAATTAATTCGCTCAGGACTCAATTTTTGGCCAAGGTATAAAGTGTTATATATTTTCGGAAAGCTCTCGGAGCGAGGAATCCGATTATGAAGTTAATTTGGACAAATGTGGGATATTTTAGAAGCAGTTTCCACGGGAACAAAATTCAGTTAGAGAGGAGAGACACTTGGCAATTTTCAGTTGTGGATTTGTTTTTCTTCCCTCCTCTTTTTATTCCCCATTCTTCTCAGTTGTAAGGGTTCCAGAATTCTGGGAGGAAGTGCTCCAGTTTTCATGGCTTCCATTTTCTGAAAATCTTGACCCACACTTGTAAAGTTCTATGGATCTATTCAGGGTATAGAGGCTACATTGCAGGATGACAGATTGTTTCCTAGTTGCAGGTCTTACTTGTGTCAGGCATGAGTAAATTTCCCATGATATTGTCTCTGTGATATGTTTTTTCATTATTATGAATTCAATCCTCAAGGAGGATGAAATTTGTCATCTCAAGGAGATTGTGTGACTGTTGTAGGTATCCTTCAAGGAAGGTTTTAAATTCTATAGTCAGTCATAAATGATGAAATGTATTTCCAGATCTGATAAATTTGTGAATGAATTAAATAGTGCATTAGTATCAGGTATTGGTGCATGAATATCTTGTTTAAGGAAAACAAATTTGCATCTATGATTCATATTTGTAGTTCTGTCTGTGACTCTGTTGCCCAATGAACAAGGCACTGGTCTTGCAAGTTTGGGGGATGGTTTCAGATCAACATTTTAAAAGACAAATCTATTTCCCTTTATGTTTAGGGGTGTGTATTCCATTCTTTCCAAGCTCTGTTTCATCCTATTGTTTGTATAGATCTAGCCAATCTGTAATGTTTCCTAACCTGTTGAGCTTGTGAAATGATCTATCTGCTTAATGTTGATGCAGTCATGTGTCTGTAATTGTTGTATTTGGTGCATCAAAAGGGTGTCCCCCCCTAGGTCTAGCAGAACCTGAAGTGCAGGAGGATCAATTAGGGTCCTATGTTATGTTGTCCAAGCCCTGATGTGTTTTGTAGACTGAAATTGGCCATTTCATAGAAAGATTTGCAGGTGTTCTTGGGTTATCACTTTTGGTGAACAACAAGTCTGTACTGGTGGAGTAACCAAAGGTGGTGGTAGGTTGTCAGTTACTTTTATATTTGGTATTCCACCTAGTTTACCTTTCCCCTTGTCTCTGTCCTTCTGATAAACTTTGAAAGTTTTCTTTGGTCTTTTCAACTCTTCTTGTTTTTCCTTCTCAACAAAAAAACATATCCCATTTATCTATTGTTTCTTCTGCAATTTCATTGACTCTACTAGCCATTAGGCTCACATTCTAGTGTGCACTAGCAAAAATTGTTCTGTTAGCTTCACTATTTAGTTCATCAATTTTCTCTATAGAGTTAACTGGATGTATAGCTAGGAGTTTTTCAATCTTTAGTTTCTTGTCAAGCTCCATGATTGCAATCCTCTTTGCATCTAACCTCCTATACAATTCATTTGGCAAATCATCTACAACTTCTATTAATAATTTCTTGTATATGTCAAGATGTGGGATTATGCAGTTCTCAATACTTTCCTTTTATGCATTAATGAATGTATTATACAGTTTGCTAACATTTGATAGATTGTCGTCATCAATGATTTCACTCAATAGGTTGTCCAGAGGTAGTATAACTTGTTTTTGTTTCTTCTTTGGTGTCAACTTCTTTGCCGGTGGTCTCACTGCCTATTCCTTCTTTCTAGTTTTCTTGGGTGAAAGAGAGGGTACCGGTGAGGGTTTTCTCTTCCTATCAACTCTCTTGAATTCTGTAGGAATTTCACTCTCAGATGATGTGCCAACCAGTGAGATATGTGCCTCTGGTTGTAATCCTTCTAGGTCACTTTCCTTTATTTCGGTTATGTTCATTATGTTTTCTTTTATTTCCTTAGCTTGCTTTGTTTCACTCCTTATGTATTTTTCTCTTTTCTTTCTCTGTTTCATTGTTTGTACACCACTTTCTATTATTTTTGCATTTCCAAAAACCTTTTCTTCCAGTTCTCTAGGTGCCTCTAACAAGGCTTTAGCATAAGTTTTAATGATATTTACATCTGCCTCATACCCCATTTCAATTACCCATACAGTTCTAGGAAGAACTGCCTCCATCCAGATTTCATCCTTTTTTATTACAAAACATATTTCCTTGTTGTACTTATCCACTACACTCTATGGTAGTCTCTCCCTTGTTTTCTTTTTTGCTTGGAAGGTTTTGAAGTACTCTGTTATATTGTTTTCCTTATCAATGCCCATACTGGTGAAGATTTCCAGCAATTGTTTGCCTACCGGTATATCATATCCAAAATCTTTCTTTCCAATACCGGGAACTTCTTTTGTGAAATATAACATAAGATATACCAGAAGATTGCCAAAACGAAAAGTTCCTTTCTTATCACTTTTTATCTTTTTCAGATTATCTACTAGTTCATCTTTTAGCCACTCACATACATCTATTTTTGCATCATTATTGACCATATCATAAGCATTTTTAATACAAAGACTGGAAACTGAGTTAAGTCGGTTTGCATGTGTGATCTTATAACCTAGGATCATGCTTATGAATCTGACATTTTCATCTTTGACATCATTTACTCTCAAGGATCTGCTATCATATGTTGCTCCTGTTAATGTCATGACAGTGTTATTAGGAAACTTCTTAGTCTTATCTGGCCTGCTACCGGTGGAGGGTAAACCTGTCACTGCCCTAATTGCTTCCTTGGTGATTTTGCAAACTGAATCTAGCCAAAGAAATTCTCCATGAACCCTGCTAAGGATAATTCTTACTACCTCAGGAAATTCAGGGATGTCCAAGATTTTCACAAAACCTAAAGTTTCAATAACCTTGTGCTCAGATTTTACATTTCCATTTTCATCACAGATAACAATTTAAACATCTTTAATATTTCCTCAGAACCTAATTCCTCAATATTGCAATGAATATAGATTCTAGGGTCTTCAACATAAGAAACACCTTTTGGAATTTTAGAAAAAGCACCTAAGGAATCATCTTGTTTCGCTATCTCGGGAATGATCTTAAAAATGGGCCTAGGGCATTTCACAACTTCCACAATAGTAGGGTTTGTAATGAATTCCGGAGCAGAGGAGGAAGCCATTTGAAAAATACCTTAAGCTTCCTGATAATGGTTTGAGTGCTTGAAAGGAATCACTTCACTTCTTTTCTTTGGATGCCTTCATTTGGATTTCACGCTCTCTCAAAGTTTGAATGCTTGGTGAATTGAAAAAGAGGGAAAATCAATGATTTATAATGTCTTTTCTTCCAACAACCACATTAAATGCTCGTCGGTTAAGTGAAACTTAACACATCTACTGGTCAAGAATAAGTCCATCTTCTCACCATCAACCAAGGGTAAACTTGCATGATATTCAACTTGTTGCAATACCCCCAAAGGATTACTTATCAGTTGGATGAAGAATCTCCTGCCGGTGGAGTAATACTCTGTTCTACTGGTGAAGGAATAGTCTCATCAACATTCTGATCTCTCTTTCTAATCCATTGTTTTGAAAATTCTTGCTTTACCTCATCTACCTTCTCTTTGCCTTTCAAACTGGGTTCTTTATTATTTGCCAGTGAAGACTTGCTTCTACAAAATTTTGCAATATGTCCAATCTTGTTACAAGCATAACAAGTCACATTGTTCTTTTGAATAGCCTTTCCATATCCTATGTTGGTTTGTGTTCTGCATTGATTATATAAGTGCCCAAATCTTCCACAAACATAACATCTCACATTCATTCTATAGTTTTCTGAATTATGACCAATTTTGTTGCATTCGGAACATTGACTGGTGGGTGCATTAATGTTTTGATTGTTTCTAGATCTACACTGATTTTCTTTATGACCATACTTGTTACAGTTAAAACCTTTCCCATTAAATTTGTAGGTATTGGGTTGTTTTACCAGTTTACTATGATCATGATTGTTTGCAGTACCAAAACTTTCACCAACTTCAAATCACAGTCCATTAGTGTCTCCATTAGGTTTCTGACTTTTCAGCATACCATCAAGTTCTTCTGAACTTTTCTTGAATTTTTCTTTATGTTGATTTGTAGTAGCCAACTCATTTTCCAGAATTTCCTTTTGTCTCATAAGTTTAGTTTTATCATGTTCCATGTGAATTAGATTTGTCTTCAACATATCATTTTCATGACCGAGTCTTAGATTTTCATTTCCAGCATCATTGAGTCTCCTAGTCAAGTCATCTTCATTCTTCTTTCTGTCTTCAATGTCTTTACAAAATCTCATACTCATGTCTTGTATTTCATTTCTCAAGATCATGTTTTCTTGCCTCATCTTGCTTACAAGCTCATTAAGAGTTTCCTTTTCATCATCATTACTCTGCATCTTCTCATGAAGTTCTTTTCTCTTATTTCTAGCAATAGTGAGATTCTCCTGAAGTCCTTGAATGAATTCCCTTGCAGTCCTTAGATTATCTTCAAGTTTGATATTCTTCAACTTCTCTGCATCATAGTCCACAAGAGCTCCTTCTAATTGCTTTCTTAAATTTTCCATCTTTATCAGTGTTAGAATCTTCCTCAAGCTATTAGACTTTTGAAAATAGAGGACTAGGCTCTAATACCAATTATTAGGATTAATGATCGTCCCAAAGATTCTAAGAGGGGGGGGTGAATCATAACCAGTTAACAAAATATTTAACCTTATTAAGTATTTTGCATTCCAAAATAGTGTACCGGTAAACAAGAATTAATGCAATAAGTATGAACAATAAAGGCAACATAGAAAGCACACCATAACACAAAATGTTTAACGAGGAAACTTGGTATGGGAAAAACCTCAGTGGGATTTGTGACCCACAATATTCATTCAGTGGCCAATGAATGGATATTACTTACATGAGGGTCCTACACATCTAGGAAGGCCAACTGCCTAGAGCTCATTGCTCAATTACAAAAGGAAGTCTATGAGGAATAGTCTCATGAATATTTTGATCTCTCTTTCTAATCCACTCTTTTGAAAATTCTTGCTTTACCTCATCTACCTTCTCTTTGCCTTTCAAATTGGGTCCTTTATTATTTTCCTGTGAAGTCTTGCTTCTACAAAATTTTGCAATATGTCCAATCTTGTTACAAGCATAACAAGTCACATTGTTCTTTTGAATAACCTTTACATATCCTATGTTGGTTTGTGTTCTGCATTGATTATATAAGTGCCCAAATCTTCCACAAACATAACATCTCACATTCATTCTGCAATTTTCTGAATTATGACCAATTTTGTTGCATTTGGAACATTGATCGGTGGGTGCATTAATATTCTGATTGTTTTTAGATCTACACTAATTTTCTTTATGACCATACTTGTTACAGTTAAAGCATTTCCCATTAAATTTGTAAGCATTAGGTTGTCTTACCGGTTTACTATGATCATGATTGTTTGCAATACTGAAACTTTCACCAACTTCAAATTCAAGTCCATTAGTGTCTCCATTAGGTTTCTAAATTTTCAGCATATCACCAAGTTCTTATGAACTTTTCTTGAATTTTTCTTTATGTTGATTTGCAGTAGCCAACTCATTTTCCAGAATTCCCTTCTATCTCATAAGTTCAATTCTATCATAATGCATGTGAATCTAATCTGTCTTGAACATGTCATTTTCATGATTGAGTCTTAGATTTTCATTTCCAGCTTCATTGAGTCTCGTAGTCAGGTCATCTTCATTCTTTTTCCTGTCTTCAATGTCTTTGCAAAATCTCATAGTCATGTATTGCAGTTCATTTCTCATAGTATTGTTTTCTTGCCTCAATTTGTTCACAAGATCATTAAGAGTTTCCTTTTCATCATCATCACTTTGCATCTTCTCATGAAGTTCTTTTCTTTTATTTCTAGCAATAGTAAGATTCTCCTGAAGTCCTTGAATGAATTCATGTGCAATCCTCAAATCATCTTCAAGTTTGATATTCTTCAACTTTTCTACATCATAGTCCGCAAGAGCTCATTCTAATTGCTTTCTCAAGTTCTCCATCTATACTGGTGTCAGAATCTTCCTCAAGGTGTTAGGCTTTTGAAAATAGAGGACCAGGCTCTGATACCAATTGTTAGGATTAATGACAGTCCCAAAGATATTAAGAGGGGGGGGAGGTGAATCAATATTTAACCGGTTAATAGAATATTTGACCTTATTAAGTATTTTGCATTCCAAAATAGTGTACCGATAAATAAGAATTAATGCACTAAATAGGAACAATAAAGGTAGCATAGAAAACAAACCATAACACAAGATTTTTAATGAGGAAACCTGGTGTGGAAAAAACCTCGATGGGATTTGTGACCCACAATATTCACTCACTGGCCAATGAATGGATATTACTTACAATGTGGTGCCTGCACATGTAGGAAGGCCAACTACCTAGAGCTCACTGCTCAATTTACAAAATGGAAGTCTCATTGACTTAGAAAATGGATTATGAGAATCCAATATAATGTATTGCTACAATTCAACATCTACTATGCCAGGTTCAGTATCGGTTTAAGCTCATACTATAACCATAACCTTATACAAAATCTGCCCTAATATTCGCTCATCACTTCTACCATATCCATCATCTATGTCTATCATTTATTTCAAAATGATTTACAAGATCTCATACATATATGAGTCTTATTACAATATGCCATGTCGTCTTTATAAAAGATATTTATAATTAAATATAATAAACAAAAGTTGCTCCTGTCGGTTGGAGTGTCGGTATACATTGTTGTCGCTGCCGGTGAAGTGTCTATCGGTGCCAGTGCCTGCCAGTGGTTGTGCCTGCCGATGGTTTACCAGATGAATGCCACAAGGTTGCAAGGTTGCCATCAATGACAATACCTTCAATTACCTTCAATTCTCATTAGAGTGTGCAATGCCAACAAATGATGCATTAGTGGTAGGACTCGGCAAAACAACTGTAGCTTTTCTTCTTGTGATAGCATGAGCAGGTTCTTGATTTTGTTTTTCTTTAACTACAATCACATTTACCACATTATCATATGTATTAGTGTAGTTTACCTTTTCTTTACCCTTACCATTATGTGTTGCTAATGATTCACCCTTCTCATAGTTTGGAAGCGGAGTTTTGAAAGTTGTATGAGATTCGTTTGTCATATGTCCATCCACAATTATTACTCCATTATCAATCAAATCTTGGATGACATGTTTCAACCTTTGACAATTATTTGTGTGATGTCCTTTGTTTCGATGGAAATCACAATAATGGTTGTCATTCCACCAAGAGGGTTTCACTTGAGGTTCATAGTTTATTCCTTCTGGCAAAGTAATCAATTTATTTGTGAGAAGCATATTTAATCTTGAGCCAAGTAGTTCACCAATGTTTGTAAATTTCCTTCGAAGAAATTGTTGAAAGTTGATTTTTGGTGATTGTTGTTTTGTTCCAAAATGTAGGCTTATCATTGTTATTGTTGCTAACATTGTTGTTAGGAGGATCAACCCCTTCTTTGTATAGCTTCAACTCACCCTTATTTACAATAGCTTCTTCCATTCTGATTCCATTATCAATCATCTTTTCAAAATTTTGATGGCATTGCATTTTTTAGATGATATCTCATTTGTCCATTTAGGTTGTCGATGAATATGTCTATTTTCTTGTATTTTGGTACCATTTGAGGATATCGTGAAGCTAACTATCTCCACCACTAGAGAAATGTCATGAAAGGTTCTCCACTCTTTTGTTTAGTATTGCATAGGTCTAGCATGGTGACCTCATGTTGAATGTTGTAAGAGTATTGCGAAGAAAACTTATCCACCAATTATGAGAATGATCTAATTCCAGGTGTAAGTTTGGAGAACCATTCCATAGCTAGTCCACTTAAGCTCTTTGGAAATAATCTCATTAGGTATGTATTCTCATGTGAAAACTCCAAACTCATCGTGCAAAATTCTCGTATATGATCCTGGAGATCAATGCTTCCATTATATTTATCATATCGAGGAGTTTCCCAACCTGTAGGAAATGGTATCATGTTTATATTTTTGTTGAATGGGTAAGGACAAATTTCTTGAAGCGAGTATCTTCTAATAGTTTCTCTTTGCATATCTTGAATTTGTGTTTGCAACATTTGTATTTGTTATGTAAGAGTTGTGATAGGATTATCAACATGATTTGTTCTTGTATAAAAATGAGTGTGTGTTCTAGTATGATCTTGATCTCTTCTTGTATCATCCCGACTCTTTCTTATGTCCTCATTAGATTTGACATGGTTGATAATTTCTATATCATCCTTTTTGGGAATGGAAGTTTCCTTGTTAGTTCTTGTGTTATCAGGAATTGATGCGTCATCCCTTTTGTGACCGAAAATATCCTCATGTCATTTGTTATCATGGAAAGGATCACTTCTCTTTTGTCCTAATTTTCTCACATCAAAATCTTGGGGGAGTGTAGCACCAGATTTTGCTATTATTAGTAAGTATTTTTCTTTTTCTCCCTCCAATAATTTCTCCATAAATTTATCAAATTTAGGATCTTGTTTGATTTCTTTGAGATGTTGTTATGTAGTTTTCCCTTCTTCATGTATTTAATTTTTTGTGTTCCATGTTCCTATAATCTTCAATTATTTCAAATGTTTTGATTTTTGTTTCTGTGATCTTTCATCTCTGCGCTCTAGTTAAAATGGGCATACATGTGTGTTGAAAGTTGTGCAAGTGTTTGATTGTCTAAAAGGTGTTTTTCTAAGTGACCAACTGTCAATATAGATATGATAGAGTGATATGACATGAAAAGATAATTCAAGTGTTTAAAAGTTTGCAAGTTTTTTCGATCTTCGGTTTTGGAGTGCAATGATGATAAAACCAAGTCCAATAGGAACAATATATCCTAAGATGTGGGGCAAGGTTATCCTGACAAAATGTTTTAGTTTCATGATAGAAGATGATAGATCTTGATGAGAAACTATGTTTTGAGTGATCAGTATATTAAAGAGGGTGATAATGTACTTTGAGATGTTTAGATCTTGAAAATATTTGAGGTGTCTAGTTCTAGAATCCGATTTGACAAAAGATAACTTGACCAAGCGAACCAAGAAAATAATCTAAGCATAGAATGATAGATATCAGGTGTTTATGCTCACTGTAAATTGACCAAGCAAATGTGACACGTCTGAAAAAGACATGCAAGAAGATAGCTCTAGATTGACAGAGACAAAAATTTGTATGATAGTTTAGACAGCCCCAGACAATAATTTAGATAGATCCATATGATAAACTAGCAATCTCACACGATAA
This sequence comes from Cryptomeria japonica, assembly GCF_030272615.1. NCBI lineage: Eukaryota > Viridiplantae > Streptophyta > Pinopsida > Cupressales > Cupressaceae > Cryptomeria > Cryptomeria japonica. The sequence continues at coordinate 498,202,233 of NC_081411.1, read as the reverse complement.
AGGCCTAAAATCGTATGACACTTACCACAGAACCAAACGACAAAAGATAACAAAAAATCTTCTACTAAACTGACTCGTATGAGAATTCCCACTGAACCAGACAATAAACTAGATTTCCCATACGACTGAGGACAGAACAGAGACAGATAATTTCTTTGGACAAATTTTTGATTAATGAAGTTTGATGTTTTGATTCTATTTTCTAGTTTTTAGATGTCTGATTTTCTATTTCAGGGATGAAGACACAACAAACACGTGATATGATAAGTGACCTCAAGCACAACATGCTAAATCCTAAGGAAGTTGGCTGAGAGAGAAAACCTTTGCTTACAAACTTAGGTACACACCCAATAGCTAATCATAATATAGCTGCTGAGTCTCACACAATGGATTCTCAACACCGTATTATCCAACTCCAAATGCTAATGGGGGCATGATATGGTAAGTGTCTTGGGAGAGTTACTATCTCTCTTGTACAAAGATTATCCCCCTTTCGGAGATGAATTGGGTAGTTTCTATCTTAGGGTTCATAGTAAGGGTTTTTGTTTGAAATTACCCCTTGCAGTCTCGCAAGTGCATGAGACTGCGAGGCCCTACTAAATGTACGATATGAGAGATCTCAAAATAAAACTCAAATAATCCCATCCTCTGAGACTTTAATCCCGAGAGGCCTATTTTTTAGAGCGAGTCCGAAAGTTTAGGTCTATTTTTACTCACTTGGGTCGTTCTCACAAGGTGATTACTTTTTCCCACTGTGACAAGCCCGCTAAAGGTAATCAAATCTCAAACACATAAGTGCTTTAAGGTTTAGTATTTCTGATTGTCCAAATGGATAAGAGCATACTCTCCTACCTTTTAGACAACTTCAAAGACATAGAAAACAAGAAGTTCATTTACCATTAACAAAATAAGTGTGTCTAGAAAACTTAAAGAAGACATAAAGTTTGGTTGAGTTCTCCTTTAGGCAACCTGCAAAACAGATATGCTAGTAGTCATGTTGTTTTGATTAAATGAAGCTTTGACAAGCATAATCTTCTACAATCATCCTGCAAAAACCACTTAGACTGCTAGAAAACTTACAAACAGAATAGGGTTAGCATTAGTAATAGCCAAATTGAATTATAAAAACCCTAAAATGCAATCTCTTTTGAAAACATAGAAGCAAAAATTCGTACGAGTATTCTCACATACCCGTATGAGTGCACAAAGAAACTCATAAGGTACTATAAATGTACTTGTATGATATTTTGAAACAGGCCCAGCCGGAAACCTGTGAGATTGAAGATTTGATGATGAGAGAGGCCAAGAAATTAGATTTTCAGCCCCACGGTGGGTGCCAAAATGTCGTGTTTGTGAAGTAGGGTACCTGTAGCTACAACACAAACACTCAATAGATCATTACAAGCATGGTTAGCAAATTGAAATAAAATAAAATATAAACCATGACAAAGCAACCTCTCACCTTCTAAGAGATGTGAGTATGGATTTGCTCTCAGATCTGGATAAGCAATCCCAGTGACTTGACTACAACTAGATGGAGGATTTAAAAGGATATGATATGCAAGCTAGATGAGATTGATTATGCTAGATTGATCCAAGAGGCTAATTAAGCTAATGATATGCATGATTAAGCTATGATGATGATGCAATTAAGCTAGAATGGAGATTGATTAAGCTACATGATTCAATAATTATGCTAGAAAATGATCAAATTAAACTAGATCTAAGATGCAATTGCCTATAATAACAATGTTCAAATGATATGCTAAAATGGATATGCCTATAGTAATAATGCCTAAATTGATATGAGATGGGATCCTTTGTGCTCCAAAATGGGAGATATTTATAGGATTTCCAAGGGCAGGGGTGAGGTGGCAGGAATCAACGATCAAGATTGAGTCTAAAGATATCAAGGGTGAAATTGGAGGAGGCTGGAGAAGAGGTTGGAGAAGAGGTTGGAGGGAGGAACACTTGTCATCTTTGTGGTGACAAGTGTCAAGGAGGCTTTCTCATAAGAGGGCAAGTGTCCAAGGGAGCAGACATGTGGCCTAAGTGCCATGTGTCTCAAGGGGAGAATATCCACACCATAGGAGGTTAGGATAAGGAGGTTAGGGTGTACAAGATTGGATAGGGTTAGTTAAACACAAGGTTAGGTGGAATGGGTTAGGTTAGAGGGATAGTTAGGTTAGGTGGTTAGAAGTTAGGAGGCATGTGCGTAATTTGAATTTTAAAATTCAAATAATAGGAAAAGGCTATTTAACTTTCCACAACTCATAAATTGATTTGTTTTAATTAATTAGGGGATTAGAATAAATGAATTAGATGGGGGGAGGATTAATTAATCAAAGGGAACTATTGAAATGAACCCATTAAATAAATCCCTAGATTTATTAATAAGTAGATGAAAGGGATTTAATCAAATTGCTAATGAATTCAATTAAATTTGGAAAGGGGATTAATTAAATAATTTCTTATTTAATTAATTATCTTCAGACCATTTTTAGGTGTATACATTTTGAAATGCATGAGGGGATCTATTTACTACCAAAACTTATTTGAAGTTAAGTAGTAATACTTGGAATGAACCAATACTATGGAATAAGTGCAAGGAATTAATCTTTAACTAAGATTCTAATTCTATGGAAGAAACACTTGCTTGAGAGTGATAGTATCAAGGAAACTCTTAGGGGGATTATTATTACTAAAAGAGTAAGTCTATTAAACCTATTCTTTGAAATCGACAAGTACTCAACTACAGGTCTAACCAAACAATTATTTCATATTGCTTGAAATATAGAAATTATTTCTGAGAAGGGATTACACATATTTACATGGAAGATAAATCCTCTAAAAAATTGAACTATGTGAAGGAACCCAAATGTTTGAGATGATAGAACTAGGTGAAGGATACAAAAGGTGTAAGGAATTTGAATATTCAAGGGGGGGTGTTCAGTGAACCGCTATTTAGAATAAAATTATTTGACTTGCAAGAGTTTGTAAGTTCTCATTCCCCCTTTAAATCAACTAATTAAGTATAGCTAGTTAATGGGTCACTTAATGTTTAGCATAGTAAAAGAACTGTAAATGGAATTCCCTTTGATTATCAAAATTAAAGAGAATTCATTTACAACCAATTAATTGATAAAATAATTCTCCAAAATTGTTTGTCATTAACATAAAAAAAATTGATAAAATAAATACAAAATAATGTTATCAATCCATAATCATTTTTTATATTATCAAAATTTAATTATAAACTAACAATACTAATATAATCAAAATTTATAATATTAAATTTCAATTATTAACCAACAAAAAAATTACAAACTATGATCAAAATTTATATTATTAAATTTTAATTATTAATCAAAATCAAAATTTATATTATTATATTTTAATTATTAACCGAATAAAATCACATTACAAAATGTAAAATTCAAAAAACAAGGTTCCTTTTGCATCCTGAATTAAGAGGGAGGAGTGGGTAGTGGGTCGTGGTCCCCTCCACCCCCTTTGGGCCATGCAAAGATTTTTAAACAAAAACAACTGCTTTTAAAAAAACTTTTTCCTTAAAATGTCATTAATAGCACCCACAATATTTGTCAGAGTAATATTTTATTAGCTAATAATTATTTATTTAATTATTAGTCTATTATACTCTATGCTTAAGCTAAACTTAGGAATCTTATAATTCTTTAGGGTTTTCTCATTTAGGGTTTCGAGTATCCTTTTATAAGGATTCTCTCTTTGTATTTTCATTAACAATTGTAATTATTGAATTGCATTCTTGTTGCACAATTAATATGACTCCTCTTTTCTAGATCTTTGAATTCTGGCCTCCATAGCTATTTTGCTTCACTCTTTTTGTGACAAGTTTGCATGCAGGTGATCTTTGGGAGCTGCAGAGTTCAGTTTTCCTCAACTCTAATATGGTATCAGCGCTCCAGATCTGCATGCCCTTGTTCTCTTCATGATATTTTTTGGGCCTTGTTCTTTAGATCTAAGTATTGGGGGGTTTCTGTAGTTGTTTTTTTTTTCATTTTGGGGGGTTTCTGTAGTTGTTTTTTTTTTTTTCATTTTGGGGGGTAGTTGATTTTTTTGGTATATTTTGGTGCCAAAAGGACCTCACAATTGGATTTAGAAGGTTGATTCCATGAATTTTGATATATAATTCGACCTATTTTGGTGACAAGGGCATCTGGGCCATGTTTTGTCATTGACATGTTTTACGAGGCACAAAAATCCATATGGCTGTACCTGCAAATGCGTCAATTTTTTTTTGTCAATTTCTTTCATAGCCTATTAGTTTTTGTGGTTAGCTAATATAGGTTATGAATCTTATGCTCAAATTCCATATTATATTTTTTGGTGAACCCGACGTGAACATGTAAATCTGACAATTTTGTGAGTCTGATATTTGCATGCAGGTTTTATGTGTGGATTTGTTTCTGCATGCAGGTTTTTGGTGTTAATCCATTGTTGCATGCAGGATTTTTGGACTAATCCATTGTTACATGTAGGTTTTTTGTCCTAATATATTGTTGCATGCAGGTTTTTTAAACTAATTTGTTGTTGCATGCAGGTTTTATGTGAGGATCTGTTGTTGCATGTGTATTTTTTGGACTAATCCATTGTTTCATGCAAGTTTTTTTGCACTAATATGTTGTTGCATGTAGGTTTTATGTGAGCATCTATTGTTGCATGTGTATTTTTTGGACTAATCCATTGTTGCATGCAGGTTTTTTACACTAATATGTTGTTGCATGCAGGTTTTATGATAGGACCTATTATTGCATGTGGGTTTTATGGAGTCTAAACAATGATTTATGCAGGATTTCTTAACATGCAATGAACAACAAATCTTCACATAGTTTAATTAGAGGGATTTAATGAGCAACAAATCTTCACATAGCCTAATTAGGAGGTTTTAATGAACAACAACTCTTCACATAGCCTAATTAGGAGGTTTGAATGAATCCTACAATTCTCACATAGTTTTAATTAAGATTTGGATCAAAGAACAACAACAAATTCCATATTTCATGCATGCAAAGGGTTTAAAATAAACAACAAATTGCATTTAATCATGGCTTAAATTGATCGAATCTTTTTCAAATTAATATGGAATTAATCTCATCTAGTCTTAATTAGGATGCAAATGAATCAATAAACTCATTTGATT